>NW_026535791.1:62475000-62507500 GCF_028551555.1 Melozone crissalis | reverse complement strand
GTATATACGTATGTATAATGCATCTGACATAGCCAGACAGGCTATGAGAATCAGAGCCATCCCACAAACAGCACAAACCATAGCTGAATAATGCACACAAATTAATATTTTTGCCAGAGTTGGGATTTTCAAAGACTGGCTTTAGGGTCAAATTCTGATCCCAATCTTCCACAGGTTTAGTTTATCCAGTGGCCCTGCAAAGAATTTTCTTGGCTTTTTTCCTATAGTTAAATTTGATTCTTAATATAGTGCTAGAGGCACTAAACCAAAATGCTGAAAAGTTTACACAGATAGACAGATTCACACAAACTTCCTTATCAGAGCAGCAAATACTGCTCTCAAGCCCTTTTTTTTTAAATAGTAATTCTCCAACAAAATGTACAGGTTTTGGTCCTTTTTTTTTTAAATTTATACTTTTTAAAGTACACTTTTTTCCTACTTCGACCTATCAGTTAGAAGTGGTAATGAAGAATGAACTCACCAGCCCTCCACTCCAGATAATCCTCAACAAAATACCAGAAGTAACTGGATTACCATCAGCAGTTAAGAAACAACTTACACTTGAACAACTGCCATGTATGACTATAAAGCAGGTACAGCATAGAATATAAATGTAAATTCAGTCTTAGCTTTTCTCATTTTTACATTGCCTAACCCTCAGATTCAGAGTTTAACTTGGTTTTAATAGAGTTTTTCAACTCTGAAATTGAAGACCTTAAATGAAAAAAACAGATAAAGAAAGTGAAATGGGCAAAAGTTGAAATGCTTGCAATACTTTCAGAATAATATGTAGGCTTCTTCACAGAAAAGGAGTTTTTAGAGAGGCTCTGAAAACCATTCTGTATGTTTTGTTGCCTGAACTGAAGGGTTTGATCTTGGGCACTAAGACAAAAATGAGTGAGCAGAGAAGCAATTTGCCAGAGAATTGTAATCTGGAACTTCTGGCAAACCAATTCACATGAATCACTTATACTGAAAAGCAAGTGCTTTCAAAATTTCAAATTACTCCATTAATATTACTAAGAGTACATATACTTACAGCTGAAAATTCAAAGGTGACAACATTACTATGTGCTTATAAATAGTTCCCTTCAGTGTAAAGCCAGTATCTTGTTATAAGCTATTCTTTGGTGTACCACTCAAACTGAAAAGAAAAGAAGTGGATGAGGGTCAAGCTCCAGCTTAACTAGTCCTTATTTAAACTGTGTTCAGTTCAACTTAGTGTTTACTCCTCAAGGAGCCCTAATAGTCACCCCAATTAATTTTCCTTCTTAAAAAAACAAATAGCTGATTTCACAGCCTAAAATGCTATTTTGCTTTAATACTTTTTAAGCACTTTCTAGACATCTCAATCCTTACTTTTACATTTTCTTCCTCGAAAGCTTGCCTCATGTTAAATATTTTCTGGAAAACTGAATAATAAGATTGAGATCTGTAAAAATAAGGTTTTTTTTTTTTTCCATTCAAGAGTCAGTTCCCTCCATCTTCTTTGGCTGCCAAAGATATTAGCTCCGAAACTGCTGCACTGACTATGCTTCCTGTATTGTTTCCTGTAGGTGGCTCTTTAGTGAGGAATCCCACAGCATTTAACAAAGTGCATGTGACAATTTTTGAAGTTGTATCTCCAAAATACAGACCAAGAAAAGAGAACAACTTTGCATAAATAACCACACGTAATAAACAACTACAAAAAAACACCCCAAAGGATTCACGTTTTTTCTCCCATCAGTACAAATATTAAATGCAGAAATACACTGTGACTATATTTCCTTCTCTTCTGAATTCATCTAACTGGTTTTCTGCATTAGCTACATGTAAGACTTAACTTCAGTGGACACACTTTCTACAGGTCTTTCTGATAAATCATTTACATATAGAGTCTATGCAAATGCACGTAACCAAATTCTGCAAGTTTCCTTGTAGACCGGTCTGTTATGTGCAATCAAAAAACAAGGAAACTTGCACAATTATGCCTGCAAAACTGAAATCCTATTTTAAAAAGTAAAGATAAAAACAAAACCAAAAGGAAAGAAGGGGATCTTTTAAATTTAGATATAATTATAATTACCTTAAGTGTTTCTCATGGAGTTACATTCCATTTTTATCTTGAGAACTCATCTAGTGCTCGCCTTGCTTTTTAAATCACTATTATTAAGGTTACCTCCTTATAAATGGGGTGTGTGTGTTTGTATCACTTATGTGCTTTGCACTTCAACTTTTCAATCATGTTGCGTGGTGGACATAGTTTTACTTCCCTGAGAGAGATGGTCCTGCTTTTTTTCACCCTGAACTCCAGGGACAAGCACCCTTCTTCACTTTTGCAGTCATTCAGTTTCCATAACAATCATTCAAAGGTATTTTCTTTTACAAGGTATTTACCCAGCATGGATGCAGCTCTGATAAAAAACACTGGAGAGAACAGTTCCCCTGACTCACAGGTGTAAGTCTGAGCAGTAACAACTATAAGTGACCCATTTGCAGCACCCTTGACAGAAAAATCTAGGAGCTTACAACATTTCTACTGTTAAAGCAGCAAAACCTCAATGGCTAGAATAGAAATGCCCATCTTTAAGAAGGGACACTAATATTGACAAGTGTGCACTTCCACACTGCCACCTATTGGGAGATTTTCAAGAACTTCATAAATATTAGCAAATTCTGGTGGAAGGTGTTCCTAGGAGACAGACACCACTCCTGTCCCATAGAAAAAGAACAACTTGTGGATCAAGGGGAAGAATTTCAAAGGTGTACCACCAGCGCTACCTACTCAATGCCTAAATATATTTCCTCACCTTCACCTGGACCACTGCAGTGCTACCACACTTACCAGGTTACAAATATGAAGTCCTTGAAAGGTGGGTGTGTTATTTAGATGCCTAAGTGCAAGGCTGAAATTCACAGCTGAATCTGCTCTTTCACTGTCCCACAAGAGTTGCCAGGGGCTGTAATCTGCACCCCTACACCCCACAGTGCTCCTACCAGTGACAGATGCAGAAGGCTGCCCTGTTAGAAATGACCAGAACATAATACAGAACATAATATACATTTTTCAGGGATGCAAGCAAGTGAAACAAGTATTCAGGCTGCGTGGGTATTAAATTATTCATAAAAAAAAAAAAAAAAGACTCAGCCAGAGGCGAGTAAAATATCCTTGCTCTTTTAATTCCCACCACCCATAAATAATCTTCCTGTTTGCGTTTTATTGGAAAACAACTGATTTAAAAGTCACCTAGTGCTATAATCCCTGCTTCACAACTGCCATCTGTCCTGCAGCGGGAGTTACGGACCCTTTCATTCACAAGCACAGCCAGCGGAATAAAGAGGAAGAGGAGGAGTTGAAGGGGAAGAGAGAGAGAAAGCGGATAAATTCCGTTTGTGCTATTAAAAAAAAATAGAAAAGTGAACTCAGTGGCTGAAAAGTGAAGATAAAAAGATGAAAACAGTAATCTTGCTACAGAAACCAGAGAATTATGTTCTTGCTCTACCCCTCTTTTTTCTTTTTTTTTTTTTTCTTTCACACCGTACAAACTGTAGCACCCTGAACAACTCACTCCCCTGCTATTTCCAGCACTTTAGAGAAACTTTTCAACATTTCTGTTCGACACATATTTTCAGCAGTGAGGTGAAGACAATAAGTAAACAGGTAGTGAAGGGCTATTTAGAGAGCTGGTCAGTCACAGTAATAATAACAACGCAAGAAGAAAAAACCCCACACAGCACAGAACATCTATCCTATGCGCTGTAGCCACAGACAACACATGACCTCTGACAAACAGTTTTCAGAGTAATTTTAATGCTACTCTGGATTTAACTTGACTAACTGGTAGCAATTGAGCACATCTTTTTTTGTGGCAGCAGTTATCTAAAATGCTACAATAACAGCATCAAAAGTAGAATGGTGGAAGATTGGTTTTCCATTGTGCTGCTGAACTGGCATAATGCCCACTTTAAAAGCAATTCGCTGCTCATCACTGAAATCTGGCAGACACGACACTAAATGCCTTGAGAAAAAAAAAAAAAGGGTCTTGAGAAGGGGGAACCACTCCAACCACCAAGCAAAGAAAAAGGAGACTGAAAAAAAAAGAAAAGAAGGGAAGAAAGAAAGCAAAGAATGATGAATCTATGTAAGAAGAGAAAATTGCAAAAATAAAAAGTTTAGCACTGCATGCAGACTCAACAGGCACTACTTAATTTGCTTGAAGATTTTATCGCAGGCTTGCATTAGTAATATCAGAGCAAAACAAAAGCAAATATATATTTATGTCTGTCTATTGTTCTGATGAAGTGAAAACGTACTGAGTTACGTCAATCATTTGTCAAACACATCTTCCTAGTTTTATTTACCACTAAATATAATGAGTAAATATGTGATAATAAAACTCTTCTTTTTATAAGGACATATACAATTTTTTCCCACAACTAAATACAGGTAATGATTTAGGAAGCTTTCAAAATGTCTTTTTACTGTCAATAAAACTAATTCTATTCCCATTTTCATGTTAAAAAAGGGCTTTACAAATGAAAATTCAAATTAAAATTCTGATTATAGTGTAGTGTGACAACACCTGTATTTATAATTTTACTGTCAGCTAGCTCGCAGTGTTTAACAATAGCTTGAAGCAGGAAAGTAATTGGAATTTGTCTGTAACATGCCAGATGACGACACTGGGCACTTTGCTGTGCTAAAGCAAATTTGGTTTGATGACAAAATAACCTCAAAAAGATCGGACAGCACCCTCCACCATCCCAAAGGTTAAATAAAGCTATCCCTGACGCAGGGACAAAATCTATCCATGCTAAACCAAACCAGCTGAGCAGCAGCCACAGGCACCAGGTACCCGGGGCTGGCTGGCCTCTCCTGAACAGGCAGCTCTCAAATCCCTCCTGCAACATTCACCTCCCAGCAGCTCTTCCCAAATGGGGTATTACTCCAGCATCAGCCCCAAGGTAATTCAGAACCACGAGAGAGAAAGGAAGCAAAGGACACAAGGCTGGGGAGAGATGCTAACACAAATACCACAGTTTTGTGGACTTCTGTGGGAATAAAAAGGGAAGCCTACAACAAAAAATGTGCAATGCCACTGTGAACATGGAAGTGTCCTGTGTCTTCATATCTCCCACACACATACACGTACTGACTGGTGTATGCTGACAGGCCAGGTGAAAATTAGGACACAAACACATGCACTTTGTAAGAAAAAGGTAAAAAAATAAAGGCAAAAAAAAAAGCTTTTCAATCTGAAGATTTCAAAACTTAAACACATGCCACTCTCCACACACAACTTGTCTTACTGAAGTCGACAAATTAAAAGCCTGTGTTTTTCATTATGCTGAAGACAGAATAAAAATAAAGAAAAGGAAGCCACATAAGAAAGAAAAACAGAATGACAGTGATGTTTTAGTTTACACTAGATATGGCAACACATACAAACTGTCAAAACTATGGAGTGAAAAAAGCTGTTATCAAGCAACTGTCAAGAGAGTCCTCTGAGATTTGGAAATCTTGTGTTTATTGTAACTACTGCACATTACACAAAGAAAGAAACATCCCTCTTCTTACCATTGCTGCTAAATATCATGCAAGAGAACCCAGACTTCTCCCTCACCGTTTAGATTAATTTTTTTTTCCTGTGCAATTCTGTACTTGACAGCACAGGGCCCCTCCTTTTTCAGGTTTTTATTATTTGGTCAAAGTTCAGAGAGAAACTTGAGGTTATATAAAACATTATTTCATTTTCAAGAACTGTCAACACCCATTTTATGTTGTTAACTTGTTGTCCATCATTTAAGAGTAGAACTGTTGACACCAAAATACACAGACTAAGGATTTCTCTCTTAAAACACGTACACAGAAAGAGCAAAGATAATGGAAACAGCTATTTTACTAGACATACTAACAATTCTTGTTCATGTATTTTAACATAGTGACTAGAAATGAGTCAGTTAACTGGCAGCAGGTTACAGTAATATTCAAAGGTTTAGTCTGAATGTATTAATGCAGATTTTAAATTGCACTTTCTGATTATAAGAAAACAACTACCCCTCAGAGAGAAATCCCCAGTTTCTACAGGGTTTCAATAGAGCCTTCCAAGTACTGTTTTGAGTGACAGCCTTCTATGATTGTTTCTCAACCAGTAGCAACATTCCAACCATGCTGGTACCTGGTTAAAAACTTGTGACCAAAAACCAGATTGCTTTTTGCTTATTACTCACTGTGAAATCGCATTTATTATAATTTCTACACTTTAGGTTTATGCAAAAATCACCTTTATTCTCACTGGTTTTACAGAACAAACATCTGATGAGATCCCAAGATTTAGCCAGAAGTTCTTGAGAAACAATGAAGCCTTGGATGTGTTTGACAATGCAAGCTTTTATGACTGCATCAGTTCTGGAGAAGGAAATTTTGAACTCAAAACTTCAGTTAGGGAAGACTCAAATATTATTTGAGCGCAAGAACAAACTATCTGTTGCCCCTGTGAAGTTAATGAGCCCACAGTGAGTGCAGTCATTTTAAATGCCTCAAAACTGATGTTACTTCATTCTGAATTTGTTAGGCAATATCACATCATCTCTGCAGACCTTCATGTGAGCTGACTTTCTAGGAACAAGCATCAGCCCCTGCAGGAGTTGCCCCCAGTGGCCACCACTCGGCAGACAACAAACACCACCTGGGAATTGCTGTTCCTCTGTTCCCCATCCCTGAGCATGGACTCTGATACAGCCCAAGTGCTCAAACTCACAGGGACACCTTCCCATTTTTGCATATATAGATTTATTTTCTTTTTTTTTTTTTTTTTTAAGTCTTAAGAGCACTTCTTCAAAATGTCATAATATTTATGATCATTGCATGAGAATACTTGAATACCGACACATCATACTCCCCAGAACTACCATGACCACTTAGGTATAATTTTATCTCCAAATATTGGTTAACCTATGACTAACTATGACTAACATATTACCTCAATATAAAACATAAAATAAAAAATAAAATTGTTGAGAAACCTAATAATAATGAATTTTTCTCACAAAACACTCCATTGTTAGGTGCATTATTTCCTAGCTCTGACTCTCAAGTACTTCCTCCTCCTGGCTTATAAGAGTTTTAAAGTACCATAACAATTACTGCATAAACAGCTGCAGCTATATGTCCATTTAACACAGTCTTTTGAAAAATATATATTAATACCCTAATAACAAGCTTGCACACATGCTCACACAAAACGTAAGAAACAAAACAGCTCTGATCCTCAGAAATTTAATGACATGAAATAAAGCTATTTTCAAGACTGGCAGAGTTGTAACACTGCACAGATATGATCCATATGCTAAAAGTCTATTCAAGTACTTACTGCTCCATAAATAGAAACAGTTTTGTCAGTGAACTGCAGCAAGAAAAGAAAGGCTATATGAAAGGTTTGGTGCAGAGCAAGGGTGAATCCTTGAACGGGTTCTGGGATTCCACTGTGATTAGATTTGGGATTATTAAAGTTTGTAAGAAATAATGAAGTTAGCCCGACTCATCAAGGTCTTTTCATCTTATCCAGCCTACCAAATATCCTTTGGAAGTTCAAAAAAGCACTCTGAGAGCTGTACTTTAAAAAAGTCAAGTCTGACTGAAAAGCTCATCTGCCAAATCCTCTCCTTCTTCATATACACTTCTAAGGGTTAGGAGACAGAGGAAAAAAGGGATGAGAGAAAAAGAGAGGGTCATTATAGCTGAAATTCAATACATTGAAGTTGGCATCATCAAAATAAAGAGCTCCTCCCATTAATCATGAAATTTAGAGTACTGGAAGATCCACCAGACCTATTTTACTGAAAAGGAAAATTCAGTACCAGAATATTGTTAAATTGAGTTAGCATTATCAGTGGAAAAAAAATATGCTCTATTTCCTATTATTTATGAAGCCCTGTTCTTTTCTTTCTTACCAATTACATTCCCTATCATTTCCAAAATATACAAACTCTTTTCAATCAACAGATTTCTTTATTACAGTGTACTGCATGCTTGTTACTGCCTCTTTTCTATATTGAACCCTTGATTGGACAAGCATTTCGAATTTAACATGGACTGTGATTGCACACATCAAACAAATTAAACCTGCCAATCTCTTTTTGGAGGATATCCTTTATATATACTATCACTGAAGAGGACCCCAAGTATATTTGCTTAGAAGAAATGGGAAAGGAGGAAATATTATTATGGCAGAATCAGAAGACATTTATTTCCCCAAGATGTGTAACTGGCCCTGCATCCTCTTTTTCCCATTTTCCAGTGAATTATTTTATAACAGAAAAACATACTTACTGAATTTCTCAGTGTCTGTCTTACAATTATCATTCTGGTTTTCCTTTAGGAAAATAACTAATCATCTTGCAAAAATGAGATGGCAGTAAGAGATGAATGATCCAGTACCTTGAAACTGATTTTTCTTAGGTTAAGCAGTTGTAAACCCATATAAAACAGTTCTTTGTAGAGTAACAGAATTAAAATGCATTGGGTAATGCAAGCCTGTTCAAAATGAGACTCAGCTTTTCAGAGCTTTTGACTCTGCAAGCAGGCAACCAGCAAGAGGATGAGAGAACAGTCTTAAGCTGCACCAGGGGAGGTTTAGGCTGGACATTAGGAGGAATTTCTTCACAGAAAAGGTGATTAGACAGTAGAACAGGATGCCCAGGGCGGTGGTGGATTCACCATCACCGGAGGTGTTTAAGAAACAACTGGACATGCCCTCAGTGCCATGGTTTAGTTGGCATGGTGGTTTTGGTCAAAGGCTGGACTTGATCATCTTGGAGGTCTTTTCCAACCTTAATGATTCTATGAAAATACTGGAAAGCATTTGCTTGAAAGAGGCAGCTCAGGGATGCATTGGTTTAAAATCAAGGTCAAGTGGGAACAAGTCTAAAAACAGAAAAGCAAATAAACAGAAAGCCCCTGCAATATCAGAAAACAGAACTGAGCAAAGACAATCAAGACAAGCCAAGGAATGTACAAAACCCACAGAATAAATGAGAAAAAAATTTAATTAAGATACCTGCTAGCAATGCTTGCCTGAAAGCATTCACAGTTCTTTGCACTTATTAAAGCTTAATATAGATTTCTCTTCTTCAAATGCTCATGAAACTGATGTATATGCTTATCTGGAAGACACCATCAGTTTCCTGCATTATCTGAATCATCAGGGAAACTTAAAAATGACAGACTATTCATGGTGCTTTTACAGCTGCTGAGCACTGAATCTTCATTCAGAAGATGAAGGTGCTACACTCAGCTTTGCCATCACCAGTTGGTGAATTCAGGCTTCATTTATTGTCTGCAGAACAGGCTGGATGGCATTTCCCCATCAGACCTACTGCTTCTCTTGCACTACAAATTCCATAGGCAGAAATGGTCTTAAAGATTGCCTATTTGTGGTGCACCAGACCTCTAGATAGCAGCAGAATACAAATAATAACTAGTGATGTGAAGTCAGTCTCCTGAGAGAAGAGGCAGACCATATTCCACATTTCCAATTTTTCTTTCAGAGGTGTCTCTGCTGGCATCTGTATTTTTGATGGCATAAAATATTCCTCTTCAACTGCTGAAGATGCTCAAGTCAGAGTAGCTATGAATCATGTGAGGCACTTCAACAGCAGTTTGAATACTATTTAAATCTGGGCAATGTTCAATCTCATCAAAAGCTCACAAGTCTTCAAGGGTGAAGGCTCTACTCTTGTCTCTCAGAGACAGAGGAAAGAATACCATGGAAGACCTGGATCTGGAAACTAAGAACCTACATCTGCAGTTAGAATAGGTATTCATCTTATTTTTGCTGAAATTCAATTTTTGAATTGAATAGGTATTTTGAATTTGAATAGGTATTAATCTTATTTTTGCTGTTAAATTCAATTTTGATAGCAATAGTGCAACCAGGTATCTATAATTTTGATAGCAATAGTGCAACCAGGTATCTATCTATTCACATGATAGAAGTCACCTGCACAAATGAGATGTGCAAAACAAAGATAAAACCAAAACCAAGATTAAAAAACTGCTAAATTTCTTGAAAGTTGAATTAGAAAGCTTAAAATGAAATTCAATGAAGAATCTGCTGCTCTACCTTGCTTTCACTTGACACAGAATTTACACCAACAACGTACTGAATGCCCAGGGGCAGGATGCAGGAGGGCACACACCCTTCCAGGACACTTACATCTTAGCAAGTACAGGGAAATCATTGATTTATTTTCAAAGATAAAGGCACAGAGAGGGATGGAGGGAGTTTGTGTAAAAATTTATTCTGTCAGTATTTCTATTGACTTTCAACTAGAAGATTCTATGCAGCTTCTCATAATGTCATCACTGACTAGATGGGAAGAAAGAACCTAAGGGTTAAGATGAATGTAAAGGTTGTGTGAAGAAATAATTTGTTGGAGATCACTCTTCTAACTCAGTTTTGCTCTGAGGCTTGGAAGATGTAAACATGCTGTGCCTAGTGAAATTGTCTCCACTAATATAAATACAGCTTTTTTCATGAGACTAAACTGTGAAGGTCTTTGACAATACTAGCTACTATTCACAGCTATAATGGTTTTTAGAACACATAATTCACTACACAATCACAGGTTCAGGTGACTAAACACTCCACAATTTAGATGGCAGGAACTGAGCAGGAAAATGAACTTTGGAGCACACTCAGACAAATCTATTGCTCTGCAGATGACAGATGCCAATGTCTTCTTAGCAATGCTTTGCATTTGTGACACTGAAGAAAATGATATTTCTGTGTTTAATTGCAAACTTTATGTGAAGATACCAATTAGAACTTCATCCTCACAGAAAGCTAGTATTGAAATATATTTGTCTAAACAGAAGGAACACAGACATTATTGAAAAATATACCAATAAATATATATTGAAGATATATATATATATATATATATGCACATACTTATATATATAACTATTCTATATATAAAATATTTAGAACCATTGAATTTAGAAACAAACATGAACACTCTGGGCCAATGAAAAGCCTCAGAATCAGTGCTGAGAACTGGCTAATATTGTTACTTAGATTTTAGTAAATATTAGGGCATCAGTTTGATATTGGAAACTGTTTCCCAAAATCCACATTAAGCCTCTAAAAATTCTAAGTATTCTACATAAGGATTCTAAGGTACTGTGCTTACACTATGTTAGTGAAAATGATATATTCAAAATTATCATTAAGACACCTGAACCACAAATGTGAGCCTAAGCTGGTCAGAAAAGACACAGAGAGGTGCATTCCATAAAGACAGTCAGTAGTGTGAGGGACACTTTGGTGAAAGTTTTGCTTAAGGCGTTTAATATACACATTTAAAATGGACATAATTCCCTTGTCCTGAGAACACCTTTCTGACACTGAGCTGGATAAGGAAGTTCTTTCCTATGTCAAGAAATAGCTTACAGTACTGCACCAGCTAGTGCCATTTGCATTATTAACTCAGCTTCTGCAAATGATTCTAAGTTCATCCAGCTCATTTTCTTGACCATTTCTTAATAAATCACACTTCAAAATACGGAAAGGCCAAAACAAGATTGCAAAGAAGCCAGCAAACAACATCCAGATAAGTCACATATGTCACTGATACAATTTGTTCTGAGAATAAATTTATATGAAATAGCTAAGTAAAGATTTTGAGTGCAACTAGATTTGAAGTCCAGTGACAAAGTCTAAGCTTTAAAATCTATGGAGAGAACTGAGAGATAACCTCAAAAACCCACTGCAGACACTGAAGTGATTCAGGAGAACTGGAAACATCTTGCAGCTGCTGCTGTAGGGACCAACAAAGGCTACAGCTGCATTGTACACCTATGTAAAAACATGTATAAGGTGAACTGTCTTTGCAAACCAGTATTCTATGATAACCTCTCTTCACTTTGTTTCTTGGTCATGGGTCTCCTGGAGGAACAAAACCAAACATTTTTGAGAGTTTAAATGTTATCTTTTAGGCACAGAAGCCACTGCAGTGTCTTTTCTTCAAAAGGCACAAAAATGTTTACTTACTCAAATAGAAAGAAAAATGCTAACTAAAGCTGATTTTAAACTGTGGAGAGTTGGCATGAAAACTGATTCTGACCGGGTTATACAGGAAACATTTGCTTCAGATCCTAAATCAAAGGGGAAGCTAACGGGATGGAACTCCAGCCATCCTCATCCAGACCCAGGGACTGATGCCTTCATTTTTCCCCAGATCAGCAGCTGCTATCTGGATACTGAGGTGCATCTACTGCTTTCCCAGAGGATTTCTAGAAAGGGAAATAGTCATACACAGAACGCCACAGCACTGTAAAATATTTTCAAAATGAAGGAATAAGTAATAATTTTTTTTCTGTGCATAGATTACATTAAAAGCCTATGCAACATTTCTCAAAAATAATACAAGAATCCCTGTTGAAAGCTACTATGTAAATACTATTCTTTTGCATTAAGCTATGCACAAACCAGAAAGAATTATTATGAAATGTGAATTTAACCACTTTGAGAACACCAAATATTCACAATGCTAACTTCCAGGACACTTACATCTTAGCAAGTACAGGGAAATCACAGATTTATTTTCAAAGATAATGGTACAGACAGGGATGGAGGGAGTTTGTGTAAAAATTTATTCTGTCGGTATTTCTATTGACTTTCAACTAGAAGATTCTATGCAGCTTCTCATACATGATAAGAAGGTGCCAGTTAATAAAACAGAAGAAAAAGCTTTAAGAAGCATATTTTATTATTGTGAACACTGCAGGAGAACACTCTAATCTGATAACCTGGCAGGAACAACTTCATAACAATGCACTGCCATATCACATGTCCCATCCCTGGCAGTGTCCAAGGCCAGGCTGGATGGGGACCTGAGCAGTCTCAGGTCTGGTTGAGTGGGTGACATCCCGGCCCATGCTGGGGGCTTGAAAAGAGGAGATCTTTAGGGCCCCTTCCAACCCACACCATTCTGTGATTCTGTGACAATGTCTAATGCATGCCCCAGTGCCTCAGTATTTCAGAATGGGCAGTTCTGTGATCTACAGACACCAAGTGACCAATTGCACACAAATGTTTCAAGGCAGGGGCCTAAACTGACCATAAGGACTTGGGCAGTATCAAAAATCCACATTTAATACATACACAACATAGTGGAACTTGCTCTCAGAAATCAGGTATCTAACACTAAGAAATTATGCACTGATGACCTTTGGAGATGCTAAAGGTACAGTCACAATCATGCATTTTAAAAAAAACCCTGCTTTTCACAATAATGGGTGAATGTACAAAATTAAATGAGGCTTGCAATACAATCAGTGTGGTTGGCTGCTTTAATACATTCCATTTCAATTTAAAATCACCCCAAGCCAAGAGTGACGAATCTAATTTGATCAGTTGTTCACAAAAAACACTTAAAAGAGATGTAAGCACACCTATCAAGAGCTGGTAACATGGCCTGCTTTCAAAAGCAATTAATCAGTTTTTACAGAACCAGAAACTCTTAAAATATTCAAAATCAGTTAGAGCCACACACTGTTAGGAGAGTGGAAGGGAATTCTCCTAGTAAGAGCATCTTACACATCAAGTTATTGCTTAAACCCACAAAAGCCAGAATATTCAAACAGAAAGGCCAAATCTCCAAGAAGCAGGTGCAGTCAGGCAGCCCACTAACAGCAATAATCCACTGTAACTCCACTTCAAAGGTCTGATTACTCTTTATGATGCTTTTCAACTGTATTTCATACTTAACTGGGTTTTATGAGTTCTTGCTAATATTAAATATGCATATTTGGCTGCAATAGAATAAGTAAACAGATTACAAGTAACTTTGTATAAATCCTGTCATACACAAAGAATACACACTTTCAAAAGCAGAAGAAGCTCCCATGTAATTAGAAATACACAAATTCATTACTTCCCACTCAAAAAATACTGAGAACAATGTTGCCTTTTCTATCACATCTGTCATGCTTGCCATGCTCTACCTTTGTGATTCTTGATCCTGGAGGCCCCACAGATCTCTCTGGCTGACAAAATTTTTCTAGGAGCTACTGAAACCAGTTCTGATTAATGAGACTGAAACTAACTTACAAATGGAACAGCACTGTACCAGAATGCATCCATTCAGTCATTTATTAGCATCTGCATGAGAGGAAATTTTTGAAAGAGTTTCAAACCCAGCAGAATTATCCAAAACACAGCTTGGATTGTAACAGGAGATGACTGGTAGACAAGCCTTTTCTGGAGAATGATGATCTTGTGTATCAGCACATCAGTGCTGTTGGAAGACTTGGAATTCAATTGCCATTTACTCACTCAAGTCGTTACCATCACCGATTTGAAAATGACTTTCCTATAACATCAGGCATAAGGACAACATACACAAAAGTAAAACAAGACACCTGAAAGGAAATTGCTCTGTCAAAAACAGTCACTGAAACAGCAGAGATGACAACAGACTAAAGCATCTGCTGCTGGCACAGAAGATCAGCTATAAACAAAAGAAAAACGCCATTTGTGATCTAGTTTTGGATGAAGCATGTGACCAAAATTAAACACTGTTGCTTTACTTTGCTTATGACAAAATCCCACAACCTTGGTAAAAGAACAACTCCCACATGAGACATTTAATCCAAAAAGGCTTGAAATATCAACAGAAAAATATATATTTAATAAACACTTGCCCAATTTATTAATGAGTTTTGGTTCAAGTATTTGACAACAGCTATCTTTTTCCCAATTTAAGCTGTAGACTTATGTTAGCTACAAATCAGCTTCATAACAGCACCTTTTTTTGATCATGAGCTTTTGTTACATTCTCAGAGGTACGAGATATAACTCACCATCATTTCCTTTCACCATCATTCACCTTCATCTACCTTCCACACAATATTTTGCAGGTTAGGAAGAAAAGCAGATCCCCAAACACCAG
Organism: Melozone crissalis; assembly: GCF_028551555.1. Lineage (NCBI taxonomy): Eukaryota > Metazoa > Chordata > Aves > Passeriformes > Passerellidae > Melozone > Melozone crissalis. The sequence continues at coordinate 62,492,560 of NW_026535791.1, read as the reverse complement.
AAAAAAAGATGAAGATGAAAGTGTGTGTCCTTTCTATCTGAAAGGGAACCTGTTACATTGAAACAACCCCCATTTAATGAAATGCTGCTCACCCTTAAGTAAATGCTTATCAGACTGTGAGGAGCAAACAAATGTATAATTCTTAGTGATATACACAATTCCAGAAAAAAATCCCACAGATCACAGCTGCCTGGATACATTTCTGGGATGGGTGCCCAATACAGGATTTTTTCTAACTGTGTGCAGAGGAATCTTTCATCACTCTCTGCAAGAACATAATCAAATGATGCAGTAGCTGCTTGCAGGGGACCCATATCTATAGATACATCCAGAGGTAAACAGCATCTCTCTGTGTACTGAAATGGAAGAAACTATCAACATACTGTTCCTCCTGAATACACCCATGTGCTTTACAGAAATGAAAAATAAAAATTCCTTTCCTTCTTAAACTTCAAATTTTCTGACTTTTTTCCCTGTCAGACTAGTCCTGCTGAGCATTACAGAGTCAAACTTCCTCAGAAGCAGCTCACTTTGTGAGTCATTGGTGCTAAGGTCACCTGATGTCCAACACTGTGTTCTGGGACCAGGAGCATCCAACCCCTGATGGTTACAGATGCTGGTTTACAATCTCTGTAAGCTACCAGTGCAAGGGATGAGCAAGAACCATCCCAGCACAATGAGAACCATCCCAGCTGAATGAGGAACATCTTTGTCACACAGCAGAGAGTAATCAGAGCTGAAACACTGTCTCTTGTCATGGTGCAGGGGAACACTTCCAGTAATGGTCATGTCAACAGATATCAGATAAATCAGGGAAAATTAAACCATTGCTGGCAAATTTAAGTTCCTGGTCCCTAACTTAATTAGACTTTAACAATGATGAAGGAATCCAAGAAACAGTTAGTCATTCACATGGAAAGACACGAAATAACTCAAGTTCCACTGCTGGTGAAGCTTATACCCTCTTCAGGAAAGCAACTTGGGTCGACTCCTGAAAAGCAATCTTTTCACAAAGTAAAGGAGACAAACCACTCCCTGCCACCTTTACCCTGCAATGCTGGGGAAAAAGCAGTGGAGAAAATGAAGAATCACCATGGTTTAGCACTTGGGAACATCACCCCTGTTCTAACCTAGTGTATGTACAGTAACTTCAAGAAATGCATTACTCTGTTTTAACACACTGGCAATGTAAAAAGCAAATGAACACCAAACATTTTAACTTTTTTAAACAATTTTCCCATTTCTCCCTGTGCACTCATCTTAAATCCTCCCAATCCTTCACAAGACACTAAATGGATACAATACATACCTGCAGCTATTCTGATACATCGATCAAAATTCTATCTTTTCAAAGACCCCCACCCACACAATCTGCTAGAGTCTGTATCCTCTATCCTGCCCTTCAAGAGCACATGGGGTGAGCCATTCTAAAACAGTGAGAACACAGGCTGAGTGCCACTAATAATACATCAAGGGCACATCAATATCCTCTGTGCCACTGGTGCAACCAGCTCCACTACCAGGATGCCAAAACATTTGCTTTCTTCCACCCCCTCCACTCCCCCCACCTAGGGAAGCATGTCTCTGACCATGCCCTTTTTGTGAAGTCAGCAGTGCTGAACAGGAGCACAGGAGATATGCACTCAGCAGAACAATGGATGTGAAACAAGGAAGCAGGTTACTTGGGTACCACAACATTAAGTACTTTCTGACAAAGACTGCATTAGCAGATGACAGGAGACTGAACACACAGCAAACAAAATGCTTTGTAGATTTTTCTGTCCCTGATGTTGCAGCTGATCTGGAAGAGAATGTGCAGAGTCCCTCAGGCAGAGATAGCCTTTGATCTCAGTGTACTAACTTGATACACTTACAAATCTGTGAGTGCCTTTTGCCTTCTGCCCTTCCTAAAGAGGGTCTACAAGTAAAATAATGGATTATCTGAGGCTGCTCTGCCATAAGACAATATATTTTAAAGGCTCTTCTAAAGTCAACTTTGTAAATGTATATTTTCCTTTTTCATGCTTGACATTCAAGCAGAAGGAAAAATGATTATGTGCTATGATCTGTAGAATATTAAACTCCTCCCCATGATAACTTCGTCTGGAGTTATCAAAATCCCTGTATTTACTGAATATGAAAAAGCAGAGGTTGATGGAGTTGGCTTTTAACTGCTGGAATCTTTTGTGGGTAAAAAAATAGCTATTAATAGATAACAGCTGTTCACCTTGAAGACCGCAAATTAATTTTGAAATGACCCAATACAAGAAGTTTCATTTCTAGATTTGTCCTTTCAAAAAATAGTACCAGTGTAGAACTACAACCCCTGCTTCTCTACAAATAACCACAAAACAACAGCCTGCTCCTTTGACAGAAGCCAGAACTCCACTCTGAAAGTGATTTTTAACTGGCTGGTTTGCAGACCTCAAAACAGGCTTTTCTACAGGAGTGATGGAAGTTACAGAGTTTTGCCTCCTCATGATGAGATGCCTTCCCCAGAGTCATTACAATTAGCTATGCACAATTCAAAAAGTGGTTATTCTGGGATGTAGAAATGGTTTCCTTCACAACACACTTTTCTCACTTTGCTTTAGCCAACAGAGGTTGTTAACTGGAGAAGGATAAAGAAAACTACTTTAAACTACTTTCATGTTACTTTTTATTCATTGTTGAAAAACCTCGAGGTGACTGGAGTGCTGTACACATCAATTTTTCACATTTGGCATCTAACATAGTAACATGTTCTTGGTACAATTTTTCCAGCAATACTGCTGTGTAGATCTGAAGTAGTCACCACTCTGGACCTCCTTTAGGATCAGCAAAACAAGTAGGAATTTCTCATGTGTGATCCACCACATCTAGAACAGATGAGATCAGCTGAGCCGTATCCTAGAACTGCCTAATTCTCCCCAAACCACAGCCTGATAAAGTCACACACAAATGCTTGAACTTTGAGACCTTAAAGCCAGTGGTGATGAAGTGCACTCCTTTGCAGAGAATATTCTCCACTGGTGATATTTGGTGTGGAATACCTGCTTTGCTTTACTGAGACAGAAAGAGAACAGCAAAGCCCCATCTCACACAGAATTTACAGGCTCAGCCACCTACATAACAAGGTAAGGAGTGGGTACACAACAAGCTGAACACAAACCAGGCACTTGCAGGGGGAACAGCCTGGAACTCTGCAACAGCCAGAGCATCCCCAGCAGGTGCAGGGAGGGGACCCTTCTCCTTTGCTCAGCCCTGGAGAGAAACATCTGGAGTGCTGGGTCCAGTATTTTTATTAAAGGCAATGTCTATTAGCTGAAAGATAAGGGTGGCTTCTTACTCCATAAAAGGCCTGTCACTGGGGTAGTTAATATTATCTTTATAATTGGGATATATTGCTCTACAGAGCTTTGCTTTATAATGGAATGTTTGTTTGATCTTCAGGCACTCCTTGGGCCTCTCTTGGCTAGGCACACTTGAGGACACAAAGTACCCATGTTGCTGGAAAATTTTAAATGCAAAAATTTATGTGTAAGTTCAACAGTACGTTTTTTCTTGAGTGCTGTTTGTAGCTCCCAGTTTGAAAAGAACTCAATTTTTAAAATCAAAGTATATATACCAACTTGAATTATGCTAAGAACATGGTTTATCATAATAATGGCCTTCAAAAATGTGCTATTCAACAGAAATACTGGCCTATTCCAGACATTTCAAAAACATCAGCTTGCAAGTGTTGAAGAAACTTCCCAAGAAGGATGTACTCCATCTGTAAAAGTGCTGATTTCTGCAAAGAGAGATTTCCTCCCAAATCATATTTTATGTTTAGAGGACAATAAAAACCTCTTCTTTGACATAGTTTTCCAGAGTCCTCACTGTACACATCCAGAACAAGATGATACAAAATTATATTTTCAAGCCAATCCAAGTCTAGAATTCTTTCAGAGATGACTAATGTCAATTTAAGGCTGTGCCCATGAGTGTGCAACAATTTTCAGTAATACATACAAAGAGATCTTGTTTAACAATTCCCTAATTGAGTAAACTTCTCACAGGATAACAAGTGTAATGAAATCCAGTTTAGGGAGCTCCTATTGGAATGCAGGACCTAATTTTAACCACACTGGATTCAAACAACCCATAAAAATAAAGGCTACATTTTGCAATGACCCATTTGACTGTCTAGCTGTACTGCAAATTAGTTTCATTTACTGTTGCCTCTTTAAAATCCTTCAACATTTCTGTTCCTCAGAGCTCTCACCTGCATTTTCCATACCTAGAATTTTGGGATTGTTCTTTGTCAAATTCACTTCACACATCTGTTCTGCTCTTTCATGACTTTTTCTTATTTTGCACTAATGCTCTTTCCTCACGTAATTCAAAACAAGCATTTCTCATTTCCTTTACAAAATACAACCTCTTTAATAAAAAATTCCACATGAATCCCTGTGGCAACCTAATAAAATATTACCTTAGTATTAATATTTTGTTGGGCCCTTAATTACAGTACCAACACAGTGCCATGGATTTGGATGGGACAACTGGAAGTTCTTTACCTGTCTCTTAAGAATCAAAGACCAAATTAAAAACTCACAGCCCTTTCCTTCCCCATGAAAGAGAACTTTACTTTACAATCACTATGTTACAAAAAATCCTCAACAACTCAAATCCCCTCAAAGGGAAACGTAATTTTTGAAGCACAATGTTGAAACACCAATATTATTTCTACAGTCAAGGGTAGAGGCACACAGACAAGTAACTGCAAGGCATCCTGACATATGAGTGTGTAATGTAAGGCTTTACCATGGAGTATTAGGGATAAGGATTACCTTACACTGGTAATCTGTGCTTGCATCTTACCCTTCTTTTATCCTCATGAAACTTCTGCAAACTCGTGAAACTTTTATCCTCATGGAACAGCCAAGGGATTTCAGTAAAGCACCAGCACCTCAATGCCTGGAAGGACAGGGGTGTAAAACATGCAGCAGGTGACAATGGATGCTGATGGGAGCAGGAAACGGAAAGCTATTTCCAAAGGATCTCTGAACAGTCTTTACTTAAGTAAAAAAAGTGTGAAGATGAGGGCTCCTGAAAGCCCAGCATGCCTATCACTTCTCAAGAATCTATCAAAATGATTGTATTTCCCCTCTAAAAAGCCATTACTAGAACTGGAAGAAGGAAAACCAGAATGCACTAAAGGGAACTTACAGGAAAGCTGAAGAGAGACTGCTTACAAGAGCATGTCCTGACAGGACAAGGGGAAATAGGTTCACACTCAGAGGACAGGTTTAGATTAGATATCAGGAAGAAATTCTTTACTGTGAGGGTGGTGAGGCACTGGCACAGGTTGCCCAGAGAAGCCGTGAATGTCCCATCCCTGGAAGTGTCCAAGGGCAGGCTGGGTGGCCAGCCTGGTCTAGTGGAAGGTTCCCTGCCCCTGGCAGAGAGGCTGGAGCTGGGTGATCTTCAAGGTCCCAAACCATTCTGTGATTCTTTGCTGTGATCTTCCAACCCAAACCATTCTGTGATTCTTTGCTGGGAGAGCTGAGCAAACCCAGGACCCACCCGAGTGGGAGAGAGGTTTTTGCCAGGGCAGAAGAGATGCCTGGAAATGGAGAAGCACTGACAGCATCAGCCAGACACATCAGAGCTGCCCCAAAGCCCAGACACCACAGGGAAAAGGGGGTCCTGGAGGCTCAGGTTGAAACAAAGCACATTTGTTGTCAGTGCAGCACGAGCAGTCACTTGCATGACAGAGAACACATGTATGTATCAGAAATCCCTAGTGTTAAATGCCTTAATAGAACAAAAATGATATTTTTTGGTATTTGGTAGAAAATACTGACATGCTCCTATGTTAATAGACTAAATACTGAAATAAAATGCATGTTTTGTCTAAACAGGAGCTCCTGACTGAATACTTCTCCTGGTCAAAATTTGCCAGAACAAAAAAACCTAAAACAATAAAACCAAAAGGAAGCAAAGGCCTCAGACTGTATTCAAAAGTTCAAAAAGGCATGGACACTTCATTGTAATTTCTGAATTTTATCAGAGCTCCTGTTTTTTTGGAAAAATGAAAAAGATGCTTAATTTGTGTCCTTTATGGTTGCTTCCATCATTGTGGTGACTGAAATAGGGCTTTTAACTGGGAAACAGCTGATAAATCTTTGGAGAACAGAAATGGAAAGAATAGAAATAGTGGCTTTAAACTTGCATCCAGACTTTCACAAAATAAACCTTCAAATTAGAACCTCTGTTTCTTTCTCTTTTTAGTCAGACTGTGTCATGAGAAGGGGAACAAAGCTGGAGAAGGATCCAGTGCATGACTCCTGACCAGGAGCAGCTGAGGGAGCTGGGGGTGTTAAACCTGGAGAAAAGGAGGCTCAGGGAGACCCCACTGCTCTCTACAACTCCCTGGCAGGAGGGTGTAGCCAGGTGAGGGTTGGCTCCTCTCCCAGGTAAGCAGTGACAGGACAAGGGGGAATGGCCTCAAGTTGCACCAGAGGAGGTTCAGGTTGAATGTCAGGAAAAATTTCTTCACTGAAAGAGTGAAAGAGTGGCTAAACACTGGAATGGGATGCCCAAGGACATGGTGGAGCCACCATCCCCAAGAGTGCTCAAAAAACACATGGCACTTGTTTCCAAACAAGAAGCTACACTTTAGGTCTTTTAAATTAATTAATACTCAAAATAACTGAATTAGTTTCAAGTTATCATGCCACTGCATTCACAATAACCAATGTCAAACCCATTAATTCTTGTACAATACAAAATTTAAAGTATGGAATATTCCACATCATGTTTCTGGTTACTATAGTTCACCATTACTCTTCAAAAACATGGCAGTTAATGCTCTTTCTAAGTATGTTATTTGGTCACTCATCACTATTTTTCATTAAGTAAATTTTAAACTACAGGCTCAGCTCTATTAAAAAAAAAAAAGTCTCTTTAATGCTTTATTGCCCTCTACCATGGCTAGGTAAGAGAATTTCAAATTAAAATATTAATCTGACAAATGTGCTACTTTTAGTTTATGGAACATATATTGTCACATTAGAAATAAAAAAACAATACCATAACTAGCTAAATACTTTAATTACAAGCCTGTAAGATTCTATTAATGTCAAATATTATTTGTTTTTATAATATAAATAAACTAGCTTGGCTGTCACTCATTTCTTTTTATTCATTTTTTGTTTTGTCTTACTGCTTGCATCTCTCACAAAGTGAAAAATGTCTATTTAAAGATAAATGGAAATACTACAGTACGTAACGTTTTCATGTCAAAACAATTACATTATTATATTCTGAGTTAAATAATATAAGATAGGAAAACATTTTGATATGCATTTAACAGTTGTAATCCTTGCAGGATCAAATCAACTTCTTCCCAACCTATTTCTGCCACATAAAAACAAAGAGCTCCCTAACCTGACCCGCTGCCCCTTGTACCCATCTCGGTCCCCTCTCAGAAGAGGGACTAGCCAGGACAGCAGAACATCCTTCTGTAATGTTTTTTTTGAAGGCTGAGCCACATTTTGGCCTGTCACAGACAACTAATCTGTTCTCAAAAGACAACCACATTAGACTGAAACATGAAATTTGGTAGATGGATTGTTAGAATGAGATCAATGCCAAAATAACCACAAAGGTCACAGAACGAGCATGGCTTTGCTTAGAGAGGGACTTGAAAACTGCAAGTGGAGGCTCTGCCCAGGAGACAACGAGGTATTTCTTTTTTGGAATATTTACTCCAACACTGTCTTATAAGCATTGCTTATTTTCAAGGCATCTACACCCATGACTTCAAGTGCTCCATTGCCCCTGCTCCTCCAGAAATGCATCAATTGGGATCAGTTGATACCACCACAATGTTCTGATGTAGAGATGGCAAAAATGGTACACTCCTTTATGGAAGGCAGTATTTTTTTATTTAAATAAACCAAATTTAAGCTGCATTTAGACACTTCTTTGTCTTGTGCTTTGTGCTGTATTTTTATACATATATCATGCATCATTTTTGTGTCCCCTATGGAATAAAACAAAAATCTTCCATTATGCTATTCTCTACATGGCTTACTAGTCCCTAATAAAAAGAAGAGATTATCTCCATCCATTTCTTAGAGAAGAGAGCATAACTATATTTTCATAATGTATTTGATAGAAATCCTTTGTTTGTTGAGGATACAGAAAGATTTTCAAAAGAAATGTCTCCTGTGCAGTTATTATACTTCAGTGAGTATAATAATTAACATAATTTTATTTGCAGCAATAATTTAAATCTTGGAGATTAACTAAGGCTCCTGTTTTCACAAATAATGACTCCACGTGTTTCTTTTAATGGTCCATATAATTTAAATGGGTTTGGAGACAATTTCTCTTTAGGACTCATATACTCAGGAGATGTGAGCTGAGGTAATTACATTTAACATCAAGAAGATGACATATTCACATCAACTGCAAACCCAGGCCAAGTTTGGGAGCTAAGAAAAGCTTTTGGCAAGTATTCAATAAACAGTTGCCTAATGTAACAAGCCCAGAAAAATTACACTCTCATACATGTGCAACACAGTATTAAGTCTTGAGGTGTTCCTAAGAAATTTCAGTATTTCTGTGCCCCCCTTTCTTCATGCTTCTTTTTCACCACTTCCCTTCTGACATAGCTAACAATTTTCTTCCTTTTTATTAGTATCACTACTAGTGTTCACTTTTTAAAAATTATCCCTTTCATACTAATTCTGCTTTCTGTTACTGGAGGTATACTTCCTCTTGGTGATTTTAATACTGTGACATAATAAATGAATGCTTGCTGTCATAATGCATGTGAGAAAAAGCTCTGTATCTCTGATGCCATTTTGATACATCACAGTGCTACAGAACAAAACCAGACCACCAACTCTAACACTTTACAGTGCTCTTTTCATTCAAACTACTAAAGGTAGCACATGATTTATTTAACATATAGCAAGTATAGTAACTATCTTCTTTTAATACAACACCAAGACAAAAGAACCATTGATTGTCCTGAATATTAATTTTACTCCTCAATAACATGCAGTAAACTATTTTTGGCTTCAAACTGCACGATAGGACAAATTTATAATCAAGAACATGCAATAGTAAGTAATGAAACAACATACAGGCGTAAGTGTGTATCAGTACAGAAAAACAATTTTTTCAAAACCACTTCTATGCAATAAAAGAAATCTTTGGGCAGGAGAAATCAATTGCATTCCCTTTATCTTTTGTGGAGTCAAGCTTTCACACATATACATGGCCATAAACAAACTTTATCAAATATCTTTACACCTGACCCCAAACACCTGAACCAGAATACAAACAATGTCCCAAAGGTGTTCACTCAAACCCTGCAACCTCCTGGGCACTCAGCTACAGAGTCTTTACATTTAAAGACAGGAGGTATCAACAGCAAAAATTAAGAAGCTCTAAATTTGCAGGCAGCACAGTTGAGTTCCACAACCTCCTATCAAGGCAAGTCATAATTAAAGACATGGAAGCCCTTCCAGAGCCCTGCCAAACCACACTGCCCATGTGGAAGGGGAAAGACAGTGCTGGTGAGAAGTACGACACTGCACACCATCTTCAGTAGGTCACTGGTCTTTTAAATAATCTCTAGTGAACAAATAAGATTTCAGAAAGTTTTTAGTAGATAATTACACTTCCTGATTTTGTAATTAGTGGAACTACATGTAATTACATAATAATTATGACGGTAATTACGTAATTAAGATGTATAATTATGTAGTAAAAAACATTATGGAAATAAAAGCCATCAACTGTATAAGCACAATACATTTTTAAAAATAAATTCTGTATCATCTGTTTAAAGCTACCATTTTCCTCAAAATATCAAAGTGATTATAAGCCATCACTGGCAAGTTCTAAAATACATTTCTTATGAGACTTAAAAATCATACAGATAATTGTATCTTTTTAAAAATCTCTTTAAGCCCTAGCTTTACATTATCTTTCTGATGCCTAGGCAGACATACTGAATGCACTTTACAGAGTTAAATTGTTTACATTTATCTTTCCAATTTCTACTAAAATAATTTTTTTTGAAGTAGCATTGATGTCAGAATTCTGGTATCTAAAACACAGGAATTTGTAACTTTTTTTTAGCATCATCAGATCCATAAAACTTTTGGATCTTCTAAAAGGAAAAACATGCTAGTCTTGCACTTTTCTCTGCAGAAAAAAAGCAAACTGCTGTGAGAAGCTGAAGTCACTAAAACGCTGTCATTTCTGGATTGCAGTGAACAACAGCAGAACTGATCCCCATCAAACAAAACCAAACCCCAAACTTTACTACTACGCAGATGAAACCACCAAAGGTCTCTATAATAAAAATGACAGTGTTTCAGACAGAAAAGAAACAGTGAAGAAACAACGGTTTCAGAAATATTTTCTGTTTAGAGAAACTCACAAGAGAAGTGATAAAGGAAGAGGCAGATGACACCATTCATGGATTAGAGATGACAAGCTGACCTGCACCTATTCATACTTGAGTAGGAAAAAAATCCTGAAGTGCAAATGAGAAGATATTTCTGTTCACTTTTTCCCACATACAAAAAACCCCATGGTCAAATAACTATTCCAATTTATGAGGAGTCAGAATTTAGCTAAGCCACTACTTCATCCCATCTGCAACATTAATACAATGTGCAAGGGAAAAAAGTCTTCATTAATCAAAACCCTTTTTTTTAATGTCTGAGCCACAGTAAATGCACTCCTCTCATGCCACAGATTTTCCACATTGTAGACATTTTATAACAGTTTTAACTCATTATTTCTATTTATTTCCTTCACAAGTAGAGAAAACAACTCCAAGAGAGGTGTACCAACCCATTATATTTTATGCTCAGAGAAAGGGTTATAGAAATGTACAATGTTAATGGGGTTATTTAGATTTTGTAGGTTTAACAAAAAGACAACATGAATAGAAACAGAATGGAGAAAACATTACACTAAAGATCTTTAAAAATGTCTAATACCAATAAAAAAGGCGCAATCATTAGGGGAGGATAACCTAAGATTTAAAGATAATCTAACTGCCATATATTACATCCAAAAGGCTCAAAAACCCTATTGCACATAATTTTCAGTAGGTTTTGCTTTCCAAAAAAGTTAGATTTAAAAACACTCAAGAAATCTCAAGAAATAGTGAACTCAAATTAAAAAGAAAAAAGTTCACAAGTCTTTCGCTTCAAAACAACACATTAAAGGAAAAATGAACAAGTGCTTTTGAAGAAAGACAGATTAAATTCTTGAAAATTATTATTTTACAGTCTCTTCAAAACAAGATGATTGGAAGACAAAGTACTTGACAGCAAATGTGCAGAGGAGCTTTTATTTGCTTGGATGTGGAGATCACTACAGTGAACTGAAGTCTTAGTGATGGTGCCCGGAGGTATGATGCCATCAGAAATGTTTTTTTATTGAACTGCTCCTTCTGAAAAGGGACAGGCCAGGTTTCAGCTGCTGCCATCTCACAAATAAATGCACACACAGAGACACACCTAGATAATTGATACAATCTCTCCTTCTAGTCCACTGGAACTCACATGTAGAAAACTGTATTCCCTTTCTTAACTACTGCAACAAGCACTTTGCTGTAGTCCTCTGTCTGTATATTGATAAAAACATGGAAAATTGTTCTGATTTACAAAAAGTCTTCCATTAAAAAAAAATCACTCCAGTCTGCTACTTGACACACCAAGTTATGAACACACTGAGGAAAAACATTCACCACTGAACTGACAGGATTCACACAAATATTCAGAACTGATTTTTTTTTACATCTAGGTCTAACAGCCCAGAAGAGTTTCTTTTTTCCCAACATAATTTTTCAGTTTATTCATCCATAAAGTAAAATAGGGATTTTTGATGTTTGCATGGAAGGGTGGAGTGAGGTGCAGACAAGAAGCTGTAATAAAAGCATGAAAACATCCTTTGAATATGCATTTGGTTTTACAAAACCACAGTCTGTAAGTATATGATCAAAACAATTACATTCTATTTCCACAAAGTGGCATATACCTCAAAGATGTAGGTCTCCCTGCTACACAGGAATATTTAACTGCTTTTCCCAAAGTTATCTTCCTCCCACCCTCACTTTCTTCTGCTTATCCATTAAGAGGATATGCTGAGACTTTTCAGATTCAAACCTCCATGGGTTGTTGAATATATTCTGGGAAAGAATCCACCACAGCAGCTCTGCACTTTCTGTCTCTGAAACACTCAAATATCTTGCAAACAACATTTGTGACCTTCCCTCTCAGAGAAATGGGGCAGCTGAAGGGCAGTAGCTTCCAGCCCCTTTCTACTGTATGGAACAGACAAGGATCCTATTTCCCCAAAAAGCTCACAGCACCAGAAACAGCCTCAGGGATACTAATGCATTGGGAATAAGTAGATTGCAGCATCCTTATGTTCTATTTAATGTCAGATGATGTTGGGAAACTGGAGACATCTGTGCAAGGCACAGTAGCTGTAGTGACTTTATGGGGGTTCCATTTCTCTTTGCTTTCAGAGGTTTTCATTTTACTGTAGTAGGAGCAAAATGAAAACAGTAATATCTTTGAATATTTAACAATGCCAATGTTTGAATGGAATAATGAGATAAAGATTACTACACTCTATTTTGATCTCTTCATGACATAGCCATACAATTATATTGGTTTCCATTCTGAAGTTAAGGCGCAGAGAGTGAGCACACTCCTGTATTTGAACCTCAGATGTTCAAAATCACTGATAGTTGGCCTAACCTTTTTCATCTACATGAAGAGGATGCTACTACTTTGCTACTCCTTTGCTACTCCTGCTGCTTTTCACTGCTCTGCTTGCTCACCTAAGTAGCAAAGTCTGATTAAACCCACAGCCCAGCTTTAAAACCTGTCAGAAAGTGCTGAAAACATGCTGAGTATGTTGCTACTCACAATAGAGCATTTTTTCCCTTTTCAGATTAAAAAAATGATTGAGAACAAACAGCCCTTCTAGTATTACTGGTATCTTAAATTAGGGGCTTGGGAATACCAATATTAAAAGTTAAACTGGTTTTTAACCTAATACTAACTGTGCAACAGTTCCTAATTTAGAAAGACAGCCCAGAATTTTCAGAATTTCACTTTCTGTAGTATGGCAACAAAGAACCTTGCACTGTATCACAATGTTAACTCTATTAAATTGTATCATCATAACAGACCTTAAACTTCCAGATGAAAGGAAACATCAGTATGGAAAAGAAATGCTAGTATTAATAATAGGACAAAAGACCGATAAATATATAATCCAAATATTCCTGAGTGGTATAATTGAATGCTAACTTTACCAGTCACTGAAACAAGAAAACATCACATAGACCAGTCAGCTTATTCTTGATTCTTACAGGAAAAAGATGGAACAATATCTAATGATTACAGTAGATCTCAAATAAAACATGAGTGAATGATGTTCTAATCACCACACTAGTATAAATAAGCAGAAGTAGAGTCTGCAAAACATATTAATTAATCCTTTTGCTGTATTCCTCTGTGGTAGGCCTGAACTACTGGAGGTCTAGGAAAAAAACCCAAAAAACAAAAACCAACCAACCAAACAAAAAAACCAGCCACCAAACACAAAGAGAAGTGGAAAACTCTCCTGCTGTTCCTCCACAAAACAGGTTAGGAGTTGAGAGAGGCTTAGAATACAGCATTGCATGTTTTAAATATGTAAAACTCACTAAGAGAACAGTGTATATCACCCATCGTGCACAGAATAAGCTTCAGAAAGCAAAATTCACCTCAGATACCAAAACCAGCTCTCTACAGTAAGTGCAGTGAAAACACCAAACACCACAAGAATCTGTGTGTACAGCTTGCCAAGGTGGAGAACCTGCATTGCCAGAGGATTTTTAAATTTAGCCCATCTGTAAAAAAGTAAGCTGTGGTATTGATCCTCTAGCAGGGAAAGGAAGCAGCTTGGATATCTTTTTGAACTCCCACAGATTTCACAATTATTATTTTAGATTTCATTTCAACAATTAGTGTGGGTCTTCAGTATAAATAGCTGAACAAACACAACCTGTTCTGTAATTAAGATTCTGTATTTTGAAGAGGCAAGAGCAGAAAATTCAAGTGAACTAGTAGCGAAATCTCAAGGTTCTGAATGAGATAAGACATGAATTCCTTCAAATTACAGTGGAAAACAGATTTATATCTTCAATCTCTAGCCATCAAAACTTTTTTCTTTTTAAAGAAGAACATTCCAAGACAAGTTGCTAATAGGAATAAACAGAATCTACAAAAAAGAAGAACTGGTGTTTAATAATTCAGGAAAAATGGCAGTAAGAGGTAGAAACAACTAAGTCCCTGCAATTTGGGCTTCAAGAAACAATGACCCAAAACAAAGCAAAAATTCTCCCCAAACCAAAATCAAAACAACAGTCAAGCAGTGGTTTAGTCACATACAAAGAGGAGACTGAAAATACCAAAGACATACAAAGCCTACATTTAAATTTTGCCACCATTTTTGACAAAGACACTGATCACAAATCAAGGACAAAATGGCTTGTGAATGATGGCATGGAAACAAAATCTTTTTTGTTACAAGGTAAAATAAACTCTAGCTTCATGTTATAAAGGGGAGTTCACCAGATTTCCATTTCAGACCTACAACAAAAATTGTACATGAAAATTATTTAATCCTACATAAAGTGTAGTATATCAGTAAAATATGTTACAAGAAAACAGAGGACACTGACACAAATAGCCATGGATAATTATTGTCAAATTCTGCATATACTGTAGAAAGATATCCTCCTCCCAAAAGAGACCTGAAAAACAGGACAGAATGGGTTTACCACATCCACAAAGCCAATTGCTTTGAAGAGAACCAATTGTCAAAGGAAAATTAAGAGATTTAATTTATCTGGCCTTGACTCCTGCTGCAACACCAAGACTGAAATCACTGGCTCACTGAAGAAGATAATAGAATAATTTTCAAACAGCTACAAAAAAGTGAAAAATACACCATGCTGAAAGGTTAACTGTCCAAGAGAAAAAAGACCTACTAGAATTCTTACAATTCCTTAAGAATTACTCTGAAAACTAATTTTATTGAACTTAGCAGTCAGGGTCCAAGAAAGATTTCCCCATTAAAGCAGAAGGTGGTAAATTATGTGGATTCAGAAGCCACCATACTATTTTTCAGAGAGAATTTATTAACCTTGAAGTCTAATATTATAAATGAGATTAAGCAGTCAAAAATTAATGAAACCAGGAAAATTAAGTAAAACAAGTGGCATGAGCCTAAGATATGAATAAACTCATGCTTCTGAAATGACAGGAGGAAAAGAAACCCTCTCAAACCTCAGGATTTCTATCATTACTTCACTACAAGCTGATGATATGAGCAGCTATGAACAGGGTGTAGGTGGCTCAAGAAAGCACCACAAGACGTAAATCCAACAAATATACAGACACAGTGTACAAGACACTGGAGAAATACCATCTGAAATACCACATAATTTCTAGATTTTCATACTCCAAAGACTAATTCAACCTAGAAAAGACTGCACACAAAGGTGTTAAGAGGGAGAATCATACAGCAGAGACCAATTCTTAAAGAAATCTAAGAGTGTCTCTGCCTTAGTTGCAAAACAAAACAGAGATGTCATCACTGTTTCCAAAAGCATAGCAGAGAAAATCAGGAATGTAAAACAAATAATCATATAGTGAATGGCCACAAAAAAGTTAGAACATGAAAATTATAGTGAATTTTTAATCACCAAAGACCAATAGGCTGAAACACATTTTGGAAGGGCACCAAAAGAAGAAGCACCTTTGAGTGGTGAGAACCACTCACAGATTTCCAAATGAAGTTCCAGAAACTTGCAGTCCTGAAAAATGGAGTGGAATGCTGTAGAAGGGGAGTGGATGTAACCACCCATGACATGATCTCTACTGATGATTTCTACTCTTATGCCCTTGTACTGGGTGAGAGATCTACACACAGTTTGGTTTCAGCCACCAGCAGCATCCACTCCACAACGTTCCCTCAGTACATCTCCAGAGATGTATCAGACTGACATGGCTACACACTGGGACCTCCTTGGATGTACAAAGCTTGGATGTGAAATGCAAGCACCAGTGTGTTCACTGACTTAGAGTGATTAGGAGAGGAAATGAGAACCTCTGCAAGAAGAAACATAAGTCCAAGAGGCCAAAAGCAGCCTGTTTGCTTATTTGAGCAGATTTTAGCTAAGAGGTTACACTATTTTCATTTCCATATGTGGCTTATCAAAATAACATTTAGAAATACTGAGTTTTATTTAATCTCTTTTCATCAGTCAGTAACTTAAGTGCAGATGCAGGGCAGGGGTTGGGATGATCTTGACAGCAGAGCAGCCATCAGAACACAGACAGTCCCAACAGCAGCACCTTTTCCTCACAGGCACCTCAAGATCTACAGAAGACACAGCCCAGTGCTCTCTGTGGACATCATGCTTCAGAGGTGGGACCCAAACATGCCTTTTTTCACAATTCCAAGCATTAGCCCACTCTCAGAAATGTTTTTCTGTCAGCTTGAAAATCACTTAGCTGCACAAAACCCATTGATCCGTTACAGCTTAGAAATGTTTTAGTTCAGAAATGTTATGGTAATTGGGAGAAGACCAAAAAAAATCTTCCTAAAATCAGGTTAATCTGTATTTTATTTTAAAGAGGTCTGCAGACAATTAGCATTACTGCTTTTCTTGTGTCCTCATTTTTTCTCCCTCATAAAAAGTGTCTCTTCAATACTAACTAATGTAAATTTTAATTATGAACATATTTTAATTAATCTCTTTACTGAAGGTAACATGTCCTTCAAGCAAAGGGATTCTCTAAGTGTGTAACATGCAAGAAAAGCACATTTTCCAAAACACGGTAACTTCAAAAGCAGAAAGGGGGCATATAACATATTCTTAAAGTGATGAACTCTGACTGAACACCTTCCCCTCTTTTTACAGGGGATTCTTAAATTCATACTTTCTTCTACTTTATGTTTTAGATTACAGCCTCATAGTTCAGATTTGAAGAGTACAGTAGGTCTAGTGTCTAGCATGCAAATTGCTACTGAAACACTGTTAATTAATTTAAAATTTACACGTACCTCTCTCTTCCTCAGTAACCACTTTATCCATCGCATAGTCCACATCAAAAATGTATCGGTAGAAGCAGAGCTGAGTGTACAGGGCCTTGTCAGAGTACTGCAATGTAAGAAGACAGCAGTTAAAAACCCAACTCAAAAGTGTGTCTCTTGCACCCATTTCTAAGTCCACTATTAAAAAGTGATTATTTCTATTTGGTTTTCTTCCAACAGTTTATATGTTTATATGATCTATTCACGTCAGCTTTTGGAATTATTATTACAGTGTCCTTATTACACTTCTATACTTTCCTCACAATTTACACCAAACACTTACATGAATCAACTAAACTTGTAAGTTCTTACAGAAACTTAAAATACATTTATCCATTCTTATAGATACACATATCACAATGATGCCTTAGCAAGAAAATAGAAATCATAA
>NW_026535791.1:62460000-62472500 GCF_028551555.1 Melozone crissalis | reverse complement strand
TTAATTTAAATCTAGGTTTGAAATGGTTGTAGAACTGTTTCCTGCAGCATCATGAGGCCAACTGCAAATCTCCAACTGCCTTCCCAGGAAGAATTTAAGATTACACAAGATTATGCAGCAGGAAACCTATGATGTCTTATAAGAACTGGTGAGTTATGAACACTGGAAAAGCAAATTTTCCTATGACTAAGCATAAAGCACTCAGTCATGAAAAGAAAATTATCTTGCTCAGCTACCACACACACCAGACAATGTCCACCAGGGCATACATAAGGAAAGGAGAATTCTCAGGAGCTCCTGAAAGACAGTGGTGCCTCCACACACGGCCACGTCCACCCTGCTCCAACATAACATCTGGCTCAGCATCTGCCCTGCCCCTGCAGCTGCTGGTGTTTGAACAAGGCACTGGGCTGAAGGGAAGCACCATCTCTTCTCCTGTCTCACAAATGCATAAAAACTCAGCTCCAGTGCAAGGTTCCCTTTCACATACACTCCAGCCATACCAGACAGTTCCCTTGCTCCAAAAAAAGTGTAGTCAAAGAGTAAGGATTTTTCCAGAGGAAAGTAACCCTTCTCTAACAAGATGTGAGAATAGAAACGGGTTTTCCTAATCTGAAAAGAGAGAGAGTAAAAAAATAGCCAGTGTCCTCTTTTCCGCCTCTTTTTTAGAACTGCAAAAGCTCAACTTCCAGAAATTAAGGTCCATGGAAACACTTAGCCATTGGCTGCCATCTTCCTACCCTAAACACAGAGCAGTTTTGAGGAGAAATCAAGATGCACAATCTCCAATCTCTCACCAGCTTTTCTGTTATTTAGGAAGTTTGGTGGCAGCTGCATTAAGGTGTTGATATTAGAAGGCTTCTCCCTCAATGCTGGTTAGTTTAAATTACATTCCAAGGAATTTCACTTGGGATGCCTCACTGTCCTTCCTCCTGTTAGGAGGGCACCCGAGAGGGAAACACACCAGCCTCTAAAACCCACTCAGTACTGAAGGGCAGCACAGCAACCTAGAGAATGAGGTAAGAAATCAGGAAAAGAGGGAAAGACAGAAGGAAAATCTGATGGAAACTCAGAACAGCAAGGCAGCAGAAGACTGAACTAGTGATCCTAGTGCTGATGTTTTACTCATCTGGATGCAGTGCAATTTCACAAAACATCTTTTAACCAGCACACAAAACCTCCATATCTTGAAAGTGTGCATTTAAACAGGTTAGACAACTAGATGTCCTTATTTAGATTAATTTTAGAATCATAGAACAGTTTGGGTTGGAAGGCATCTTAACGATCATCTAATTTCACCCCCCACTGCCATGGGCAGGGACAGCTTCCACTAGACTGCTTCCACAAGGTTGCTCAAAGCCCATTCCAACCTGGTCTGCAACATTTCCAAGGGATGGGGGATCCACAGCTTCCCTGGGCAACTTGTTCCAGTGCCTACAACCCTCACAGTAAAGAATTTCCTCAGAACACCTAACCTAAATATACCCTCTGCTAAAATTGTTCCCCCTTGTCCTGTCGTTACCTGCATGAAACTTCACTGTGAATTCCTGCATTAACCAAATACATGATGGTCAATGCTTCTTCAAAACTCTTTACTCATATTACTCTGCAGTCTTTCATTTATTCTCTGGCATCTCCCAAATCCTTATACTTCTCTATAGTCCTGCAACACTCATAACCCTTTAAGTGTTTTCTGCATCCTCATTTTTTCTGCCCTTCTACTTTCTTCTGCACCTGACTCTCTCCCATGTCTTCAAGCCCTTCCTATGGTGTATTCTTTCTTTACTGTTGTGTCACCTATGGTTTTAAGGATGATAAAGGCAGTAAGAAATTAAATAAAATCCGCCAAAAAAATCCACCATTTAGTTTGCTAACTCTAATAGACTGCTTTGCAAAAGAGATAATTTCCACAGGCTACAGAAGTTATTTGTATAACTTCAATTAATTATAATACAAAACAGTGGCACCACTTCATTAATCAGCTGCTTGAGAGAGTTACTTTTGTGAAAAGCCTTTTTTATAATTTTGATTAAAAAGAATAGTGGCTCTTACTACTGTGGTATGATTCAGTATGTCCATCAAACAAATCCTTAATATTTTAAAAACAGGAAAGAAATAAAAGGAAACAGCAAAGAAGTCTCTTGGCAGAAAAATGTGTCTTAGGAAGTCTTTCAAGGCTTAGATGTAATGGAGCAAAGCATACAGGAAATACTTCAGTGCTTTGAGAGGCATTTCCTCCCCTCCCCCCCTTAGAAAGATGCAGTAATTAAAACCTAATTATTATCTTCATTTTAAACAAAACCTAAAGTGAATACCAATTAATAACAACATACTAATGAGCATCTGCTGTGATGAAATTGAATATGAATGTGCTGCAAATTTCGGGTAATTTATTTTTTCGGGGAAGTGCCACTGGTCTCAATCCACTGCTAGAAGATTGTATAGACTGCACACATCTTCCATCATGTCTCTTATGTGCAGCAATTTTTTATTTTTCAAAAAAAAGGACATACTTCAATGTTGTGGATGTTTATATATCCAGATGCTATCCATGCTAAAATGATTTGAAGGCAATCAACTACTGTGTCAGGTTTTAGACACCTCACATGTTCTTTTAGCAAATCAGGGCAGTTGCACTGCACACAACCCCTATTCACCAGCAGATTCTGAAGGCAGATGCTCCTGCATGGCAAGAGCTCACCCAGTGTGAATTCATGTTATACTAAACACTCATCATGTGTGTGCTCCTTGCCTCATGCTGAAGTCTGGTCTTCTTGTGCACCACAAAGCCTGGTTAAAACACAGTGCTGGTCTAAGTAAAACAGGCTGAAATAAAGTGCACACCACTTTCACTCAATTCCATTAACAACAAGAGAAGTTTGGTCACCATCTTTCCTGAAGAAGCCTTGGAAATAAAGTAAATAGAGAGGGGTTGTGTGTATGTGGTTTCCTTCCTAACCCTCCTAACTATCTACCTGTTCAATCAATATTGGGTTTTTTTAGTGATTTTGACTCACAAAGTCCACTAAAGTAGTAAAAGAAAACTGAAATGGGCATAAGTAGGATTTAGATGGGATGAAATTTCCCCTAGCAGTTATGCTAACAAGGACTGTACGACAAAAGAAGAGATTTTTACATGTACATGCAGGAGTCAATGAAGAGGAAAAAAGCCCAGCAGAAGACTGGACACTTGCACATTACAGGATTTTTTTTTTCCATTAAGTAATTGAAATGAAAAGAGCTTTTCCTGTTTAAAATCCTGTCTAGCAATTAATGAAAACATTAAAAGCCCTGCTCCTCTCTTCCTTGGAGAGATGTTGCTTTTTAAACAAAAAGACTGCATGTAATCTATGCTTAACAAACAGTTTCTCATTTTAATGGGATGCAACCCTCTCCCCTGATGCTGGTCCTGTGTGTGCACTACAGCTCATCTGAACATGTAGTAAACCACACCCAACTCACTCACCCAGCCAAAATTACTCACCTCTTTTCTAATCTGGCAGAACACTAACCCCCAAATTCTACTGCATCCTCGTGTGGTGAACAGCTGGCACGAGATGAAACAGAAAACTGCATGGTAGCTGATGTGAACAAGCCAAAATAGCTGCTGCTATTAAGGGAAGACAGGATGTTTCCTGCTTTTAGTTTTGGGCTTGAGTTCTGCCTTGCACCCAGCACTCAGACTCATCTGAGCAGCACAGTTATCACACCTGGCAGTGAAACACAAGTCTTAAGCAAGAATCACTCTTTTTCTGGTGTGTGGGAATCACTTGCCTCACATACCTTCAGTATACACTTGTCGTTGCAAGTGTTCTTCAATTGGAAATTTTCAGCATCAATATGTTTATGACTAATTTTTGATATTACTAATATTTAATACAATTATACATGACACAAGCACATAAAACTTGTGACTGAGCCTTTAACAAGACCAGACACTATCTGCTCTGAAGGATCTTTTTTGGTAAGAACATTATAACAGCAATTAGTGACTAACAGCAATGACTAATTGTTGGATGAAGCTCTGAGCAGCCTGGTTTAGTGAAATGTGTCCCTACCTAAGGCAGAGGGGTTGACAGTGGATGATCTTTTTTATGTTGTTCTAAAGGCTCTGAACACACACAAAACACACACAGTGGTCAACCACTGACTTACACCTGTAACCTTGGGTTTCTGGTCAAAGACACTTGTCACTGTTAATGACAGAGGAATAGAAGAAAAAGGTACAGCAGCCAGGTTTATCAAAGAATTTCAGGCTTTGCATTCTAAATCAGATAAACAAAATACATTTTTAAAAATTAACTTCATCTGTAATCTGCCTCACAGATCTGGAGAGCCTCTAGAATATTCATGTTCTCCTCTGAAAGCAGTGTCATTGTTTAACTGAGGAATTTGCAGACTAATCAGTCTCAATATCCATCCTACACTGATGCGCTTTTGGATAGAGATTGTACAGAAATACTCAAAGGTTAAAGTTTGAGGTTTTCCAAGTCAAACCAAACAAATGAGCTTTACTGGACATCTAATGAAAGACAGATATGGCTCTGGAACCTGACTGACCCAGCAGCACATACAAGCAGAACTACAAAACTGTATTTAACCAGACGCATGGACCATTACTCTGGAGAATCACCCCATGCTCCCCAAATCAACTGTATTTTAAGAGCCTCTGATCAAGAATATTTGCACACTTCAAATAAATTTCTGCTTGAAATAAGCAGCACATAGATATTATCCTGTAACATACCTCTCCTTGGTATACAAGACAAATATAATTTTAAAAACCCCTCATGTTTACAATTTTAAGGGAAAACCCCAAGCACTTTCAAAGTCAGTCATCCATTGATGGATTTCTGGAATTACTTAACCCCTGATAATCTGGGATAAAAAGTTAACAAAAAAGGCTTGGTGAAACAGAAGTGCAAACCATCTCTGTAAAGCAAAGTTGTCATTTTGCTTTGGAGACAAAGCACCATGGCCAAGTATTCCCCAGCTAGCTTAAACTAGCACAGCTCCAGAGCTCTGTCTCATGCTAGAGAATAGATGGATTTACTCACTGAAGAGCACTCAACTGCAGTTAACTATAGGTCATCTGCTTATTCAAAAGAGGAAAAATAAACACATATAAGACCTCACATCATTGAACATAATTCTTTTAACTTCAAGTAATTTCATGTATTTTCATTAAAAAATTGTAAAACCATAATGCTCTTTCTAACAAACAAGAACTGAACTGTAGACATCCAGGAAACTCACCTCAAAAAAGATGTGCTACTACACTTGAAAGAATCAAACACTCAGGACTCTGCTGAGCTGCAGTCTGCATACAAGACCTCTGTCCTTACTCATGGAAAATGCAGCACAATCCCTCACAATCCCACACCTCTCACAGCTGGAAAACAAATCAAATAGGGCCCAACCCAGAAGATTATATGAAAACACCTTAAGAGGAGTAAATTCTGCCTGTAGGGAAGGAATCTGCATAAGTTACCATCCAGACCAGAACCAAAAATCAGCCATCTGTCATCCACAGCCCTGCCCCATGGCAAAGAGAGAGAGGCCATCACCAGAGGTCTCCTGGAGGTCTCTGCAGAGTAGGTACAGAGCTGCTTTTTACCATTTTATGCAATCTGCTGATATGTTCAAGAATGGTTGTTTATTGCAAAGGATGAGCAAAATACCCCTCATTATCTTCTCTGAGGCACATTTTGAGTCTTCTGTCTGCTTGCAAAAACAGAGGGTGCCACCCCTGATGTTCAGCAGCAGAAAGCCATGGGTAACAATGGAAAAAGCTGGTAGAACAAGTGCTGCCCTCACAATCTAGGCTGTTGTACAAGTACCAAGTTACAGTCTGGAAGTAAGATATTTCTGTTTAGATAAATTAGTTTAATCTACCTCAGTACTTGTAACCTTATTTTTATTTACTTCTTTTAGAAATAAAGTTCTTCCTCACCGATGGATACACTTTAAACAA
This sequence comes from Melozone crissalis, assembly GCF_028551555.1. Taxonomy (NCBI): domain Eukaryota; kingdom Metazoa; phylum Chordata; class Aves; order Passeriformes; family Passerellidae; genus Melozone; species Melozone crissalis. Next base: position 62,466,526 of record NW_026535791.1, on the reverse strand, counting down.
ACATTTGGCACTTGTCTGCTATCCAGAAGCATACACTGTAAAAATGTAACCTGTGTAAGCAACCTGCCTTATACATATTTATCTAAATTAGAATTTCATTAAGAAATGGGTAATGTTGCATTTCTTTTCCACAAAATAATTTATTAATATTTGTGAAAATCTTTTTTAGCAGAATCTTGATTATCATTTGACAAGCACAAGTAAATAATTTTAAAATGGCTTATTATTTAATAAACAGCACTATAAATAGGCTAGATACACAAGCAAATAAGCTTGTCTAAATATGTTTTAGATGTAAAATAATGCATGTGAAAACAAAAGAAAAAGTAAGGGAATCACTGTATCACAATAAGGGAACTAAAAATACTGCTTTGGATTACAGTATTCCTGTTTTCCAAGACTTCAGGAGTTGACTCCCTACATTCTAGGTATTACAAGAGAGTAAAAAGTTTGAAAAGAGAGGTCTTCACCTTCACCTCCTAGTTTCTCACTTTTTAACAAACTATTATTTGAGCTCAAGTAAATAACCTGAAGAAGGCTTGATCTGATGTCTCTGGAGCACCTCCTTAGGCTTTAACAGAATGGCTCTACTAAATGCTAAAGAAAAGCAATGCCACACAGATGACAAAGTACAGGACAGCATCTTTTCTGCTAAGATCAGTTGTGCACAAAGACACATCTCAGTGACTTATGAGGCAACTTTCAGCAACCCAAGGGTCAAAATCAATCAACACCTTAGGTACCAGACAACTCCACTGAGATTCCAGCTATTCCTCCCACATGTAGTCAGTGTGATGGAGGATTTATCCCCACACACTTTCCTTTCCAGGTAAAATATATTATTTTCAATCTTCTTCTCCATAACTCAAAATTGATTCCTCAGCGCCATAATCAGCATTGCCACCAATGCATGAACTAATTGTGATGCATTTTAGTTTTTAATGCCATCTTCTCTACACACATCTCTGGCATTGCCTACCAGTCTAACAAGGTTCTGGGTGGCACATGCTTCACCAGACAATGCATGTTTAAAACTGATTGCCCTCACTGTTACGTTTTTAGACCACTTTGAGAAAAAGCCATAGATTCTGTCCTGTTCTGCACCCTTCAATTGGCAAATCCAAACATGAAGAAAAAGACACCAATCCTAAGATTACCCACAAGGAAAAAGTGTAAGTCCACCTAAGAACAAGGCAAGAATTAAAAACTTGTAGTTTTTACTTTTACACTTTTTATCCTGGAACATAAACACACCCTACTGACTGATAGGATAAAAAGTATAGTCAAAAGTGTTCTGAAGATTAATGTTTCCCTCAGGGGCTAGAATTAAGCTTGGAGTTTTTTGCTCTGGACATACACATCTATCTGGGCAGAACTATCTGGTTATATTAGGAGTTTTGAATGTTCACATTCAGCAAGTGAAGAAATCTTAAACTGAATCTTTCAAACTCATACAAATAACAGACAGGAAAACTTGCATGCTTTTTCTCAGCCCTGGCACCAAAACACTAAAGCAGGTCATGCATTCCTTTAAAAATGAACTATGTTCTTTTACCAAATACAAATCATATTATTTTACCAAATACAAAGGAAGGCAGAGAGTAATTTGTGTGGTTCCAAACTGGCAAAGCAAAAAGTCTCATGATAAGAGGGCTTCCAGGCAAAAAGAAGTCTGTAGGAAGCTCAGGAGCAGTGTCCAAGTGAGGGTGAGCCTCACAGGAAAACCATGTATCTACTTTGCCACATTCCTGAGTAAATTCTGCCCTGCAATCTGGAAAAGAATGTGGTACAGTTATTATTAGACATAGTATCTCCAAGTGCAAGGGATATTTTGTCTATAGGACAGAAGAAAAGCAGCTGGTTATGACTGGAAGGGAAAGAACATCCCAGTTTGGCAGCAGTCCGCTGGTCTGAGTAACATTGTTTTTCATGATTGGAAGAACTTTCTCATTAGACTACTACTCTTTGTCTTAGAGCAGTAGTTTAACAATGTAGAACCAGTAGCATTTCATTAGAAAGATACTTCACCTTTCTGATGATAGCAACCAAAATTTTCCTAAGAAGTTCGACATATCTGACAAGAAATTGTATCAAATGCTCCAAATACTGGACTCTGTCCCACAAGAAAAGTTACAACATGCTATCAAAAAAATGCAACATCTGAGCATCTGCAACTTGAGAAGCTTCAATGAGAAGTACAACAGCACAAGACAAACATTCTCATCATAGAGAAACAATCCTAAGAGTTAAGAAGTGTTACCAGCCACTTCTCTCTCCATTCTAGTGATCACACAGAACATACAGGTACTTGCAGTACAAAGCTATGTAACCATTCAAGTGTGCTTCAACACAAGTGAGAATCCATAGCAATGATAAACTGAGAAAGGGAAGAGTATGGACACCAAGGGTACAAAGTCAAGCAGCTCCCTCACAGGACTTCCTCCCCTCTTCCCCAAGCCTGTGACTGTAGCTACAGCCCTGCTCTAACAAGACAATCCATAAAAACAGGAGAGAGGGAAACAGAGAATTTCATTAACAGGACAGACACTTCAGAAAGTTTTCAGCAAGAACAAGTGACATCTGAACTTGAATGTCAGATGGTTTTCGATCACGATGCAATGCCTGTAAAAACATTTGCTAAATCTGGACAGCTCAGCTAAAACTGTTGCATTGCTCTCAGAAATGCTCATTTCCACTCAAAGACGTGAACTTCACCAGATACAACACTCCTAATAGAAGGAGCTGATGTCTACCAAAATTCTAGAGACAAAAGGAGAAACTGGAGACTTTGTCACATATCACCACCATTTGCCTCCATACCCACAAAAAGCAGCCCAATCACAACAGAATACAGGTTAATTTTTCTAGCAACATATGAAATTGTTTGTAAAGATTCACTCCTCCTCATCTAAGTAACTTATTTGCACCCACAGTCTCTGCACACTGAATTTCACCCTCTGAGCAACCACCTTACTTTTCATCAGACACCAAATAGGGCCATCTTGAGACTGCACAGTGACGTTCTGTGCCTCTTTGGGAATACACAATTTTAGATGCCAGCTAAATCTGCCTTGTGAAAGACTAAAAGGAGAGACAGAAGCTAGATGTCAGTAACCCTAAAAAGCAGCTAAGCAGGCTGCCTGTCATGATATGTAGTTTAGAGAAATTCATAACTGATCCAACAGAATAAAAGTATTACTAGGATGATGCTGGCTCTCCCTGGAGCTTCTCCTTCACACACCTCTTTGAGTGTTCATGCTGCAGCAGGGACCCTTAAGAGAACTCATGTTGCTGCCATCACAGTACTCAGTGCTCAGCCATTCTGGCCATTCCACTCTCAAATGCATCTCCAAATCTTTCCCATTCAAAAAAGTAGTGTCTTATACCATACAAAAAGCTTGTAGGAGGCAAAACACAAGGAATCTCACAGGGAACATAAATTATGAATAATTAAGGCATGTAAATTGTTAAGCTAGTTAAGTTGTATTTCTGAGATTTAAAATACAGCCAAATGAAAAAATCAACCTGAAATTTAGGACCAGGGAAAATACTCATAAATGCAAGTAATAAAAATGTCAATCATGTAATTTTAAATTACAGTAAGGCTGGAAAAAAGTGACCTTATCCTTTAGAGTATCATGCAGCACCCCAGTGCCCAAATTACAGGGAATAAAAAGATGAACATGGAAGAGGACATTCCATTTTAGTAGAGAAAGAACAGACTGCCCAGAGAAGGTGCTCCCAGAGGATTTAGTAACAATACTCTAAAAAAGTAAATTGAAAAATGTATTTAGAAAAAGTAAACTGAAAAACTTCTGGCTGAGAAAAAAGTTAGATTGCCTAATTAGCCATCTTTATAAGCTAGACAGAACCACAGGAGCACCTAATGAAATACACTTACTGCAAATCATTGCCATTGTTCTATACTCTTATAACTTTATCCTTACAAAGTTATGATTTTAACATTGTTATTCTTAAATCTTACATAATTAAAAGCTCACTCCAATCCTGCACAGCAAGGCAGCTGATTTCCACAGGTATGGCAAGTCTGACACACAAACAGCAGCCTGCTCATGTTGAGGCTGGGTCTGTACCACACATCAGGGCAGGTGACTGCACCTGAACCAATACCAAAAGAACTCTTCAGAAATACCACAGTTCCCTTTCAGCTCTCCCCAGGGGAAGTCTTTAGGGCTTTTCAGCTTCATGATAAAACCAAGACTGTTGCTAGTAAGGGTGCATAGATGTCAAGGACAATATAGCCAAATATAGCCAGTTGGGAAAGTTTAGTATTACCCTCAATCTTACAGCTTTTACAGCAGACACTTTTTTTCACTGTCTTTTCATTACAGCCTTTCATCTTTATTCACCAAATTTATATATCCCACTCAATTTTATCTTCACTCCACTGTATAATTCTGCAATGGAAATTGTCTCTTGAAAGGATGTCATCTTTAATACATTGTTTCTTCACAAGGCTTCAAGACTGTATTATCTACATTAGGTAATCAATAACTTTTTGTTCAGTGATACACTGAATGTATTCAGTCCAGAACTGTCAATTCTCTTGTTAAGGTTTACACAAGTACAAGGGAAAACTGCAAGCTCAGTTTTGTTTTTTTTTTTCCAAAACGCTGGGGGAGTAGTGGATTTTAAAAAAGTATTTGTGTAAAAAACAATTATTAATTTTATACCTATAGTACAACTAACCAGAGGAGCTGTCTCAAGCAGAAAATTAATTTTTATACTAGCTAGCTCATTGTTTGGAGCATCTATGTATTTCAACATTTGGAATGAGGAATGGAGCTGAAAACTGACTGGAAGACACAAATTAGGTTAGATAACAACAACCTTGTGTGGAAGCAGGAAAGCAGCCAAACCTCATACTATTTATTATCCATGCCAACAGGCTGTTTTGTTAGGTGAGGATTTTTGAGTGGTTTTCAGCAAGGGGAAGAGCATTCCAGCCTTCTCAACCTTCTAGTGAGCACTCATCTGCATTATGCACTAGCTGGAACCTTTGAGCTCTTTTAACAAGATCATCCATGCAAAAATCTAGACAGCAGGATTAGAGCACTGATGAACAGTAAAATAAAAAATGGAGAAAATGGCAGCATTTTCTTATCCATGTGGAATTACTGAAAGGTATTCTCTCTGTTCCTGCTGCCTGAGTATTCAGAAGCATGACACCCAACAAATCATCTAGGTCATGAAAACAGAGTAACCAAATGCAGATGTGCCTCTTCAAGCAAGAAGTTTAAGTATTTCTGTCAATACATCCAACTCACAAGCAACAGGAGATAACCTACAGAGCAGAAAAGCATTTCCCCCACATATCTCATTACAGGGTTATCAAAAAACCTAAAGGTTTCCACAGGTTTGTGCAAGTTCTCAAAAGGAGTTTTGGATTAATGAGACAGAACATGAACATTTCAGTTTTGTCCAGCACCACGTGACTAGACAGCCTACTCTTCAGCTCAAATTATGCTTAAAGTTTCACCTAGCACCACAACTGTTTTATCAAAACCTGTTCAAAACTTTTCCACAAAGAAAACATAAGACAAAAAAACCCATTTCATGATGAAAACTGTTACCATTATAAGTTAGTTCCAAGAACACAGCTTTAACAAATGCTGTTTCATAGCTTCTGTAACTTTCTCCACTTCCTTATGCTCTAGAAGGAATGTCATTAGCTGAACCATCAAAATATCAGAAAATCCAAAATGGTGGTGAATTACTTTCTTCACACTTCATGAAACACCCTCCTATGTAACAACCAAGTCACAGGAACTAATCTGATTAGAAGGTAATTCTTGTCCACTAGCCATTCTCCCTTTGTTCTACAATCATTCTCAATTGTTCTACAATTGTTCATCCTTGAATTATACTCCTAATCAGTTTCTGCACAAGAGATCAACCAAAACCAAAAGATTCTAAGGAGTTCCTCATGCTGGACCCTTAGTAGGGAATAAAGTGCTATCTTTCAGAGGAAATTAAGGTGGCTCACAGCCACTGAAGGTCCTGTGGGCACCTTCTGATAAGTTCTGGTGGTTTGTCCTCAGTATCCAAGCCAAATTAACTTTGCTGGAATAAAATTTGCTCAAATGCCTCAAGCTCCCTTTGATGCTGTGTTCTTCAGCTCTCGCTCCCAGCTGCCACGTGATGTTTCTCTGGGTTGTTAAACAGCTGCTGTGTTCAATCTCTGAGGTAGCTGCACTTCAGTGATAAAGTAAGTGAACCTATATATAGTTTGTAAATCCATTTGTTATGTCTAAAGTACTTTGAGATTTAGAATGTGCAAGAAAGCATACATATTAAGCTTTTTAAACTCTAAAAAGGGGGACTGCCATAACTGGCAGGATCCATGTTCAATCACTTTGTACTTAACGGTTTGAAAAAAATTACATGCAAATTATTTAGAATTTTACTCCACTTTTCAAAGCATGAAGTTAAATGTTCCCATTTCTAAAAATAATAATAAAAATCAATAACTATTATTCAGTATTCATTTGATATTTCACAATAG